>NC_086449.1:28851039-28856039 GCF_028390025.1 Pseudophryne corroboree | reverse complement strand
TTGTGGGGGAGACTGGGGAGCACTGCAGTGCCAGTTATAGGTTATAGCAGGAGCCAGGAGTACATAATATTATATTAAAATTAAACAGTGCACACTTTTGCTGCAGGAGTGCCACTGCCAGTGTGACTGGCCAGTGACCTGACCACACTGACCACCAGTATAGTTAGTAGTATACTTATATTGTGATTGCCTGAAAAAGTTAAACACTCGTCGTGTGACTTCACTTGTGTGTTTTTTTTTTTTTATTCTATAAAAATAAAACTCATTCTGCTGACAGACAGTGTCCAGCAGGTCCGTCATTATATAATATATAATATATACCTGTCCGGCTGCAGTAGTGATATATATATATTTTTTATATCATTTATCATCCAGTCGCAGCAGACACAGTACGGTAGTTCACGGCTGTGGCTACCTCTGTGTCTGCACTCGGCAGGCAGTCCGTCCATAATTGTATACCACCTAACCGTGGTTTTTTTTTCTTCTTTATACATACATACTACTACGACATCTCTTTATCAACCAGTCTATATTAGCAGCAGACACAGTACAGTACGGTAGTTCACGGCTGTGGCTACCTCTGTGTCTGCACTCGGCAGGCAGTCCGTCCATAATTGTATACCACCTAACCGTGGTTTTTTTTTCTTTCTTCTTTATACATACATAGTTACAGACATCTCTTTATCAACCAGTCTATATTAGCAGCAGACACAGTACAGTACGGTAGTTCACGGCTGTGGCTACCTCTGTGTCTGCACTCGGCAGGCAGTCCGTCCATAATTGTATACCACCTAACCGTGGTTTTTTTTTTCTTTCTTCTTTATACATACATAGTTACATAGACATCTCTTTATCAACCAGTCTATATTAGCAGCAGACACAGTACAGTACGGTAGTTCACGGCTGTGGCTACCTCTGTGTCTGCACTCGGCAGGCAGTCCATAATTGTATACTAGTATCCATCTCCATTGTTTACCTGAGGTGCCTTTTAGTTGTGCCTATTAAAATATGGAGAACAAAAATGTTGAGGTTCCAAAATTAGGGAAAGATCAAGATCCACTTCCACCTCGTGCTGAAGCTGCTGCCACTAGTCATGGCCGAGACGATGAAATGCCAGCAACGTCGTCTGCCAAGGCCGATGCCCAATGTCATAGTACAGAGCATGTCAAATCCAAAACACCAAATATCAGTAAAAAAAGGACTCCAAAACCTAAAATAAAATTGTCGGAGGAGAAGCGTAAACTTGCCAATATGCCATTTACCACACGGAGTGGCAAGGAACGGCTGAGGCCCTGGCCTATGTTCATGGCTAGTGGTTCAGCTTCACATGAGGATGGAAGCACTCAGCCTCTCGCTAGAAAACTGAAAAGACTCAAGCTGGCAAAAGCACCGCAAAGAACTGTGCGTTCTTCGAAATCCCAAATCCACAAGGAGAGTCCAATTGTGTCGGTTGCGATGCCTGACCTTCCCAACACTGGACGTGAAGAGCATGCGCCTTCCACCATTTGCACGCCCCCTGCAAGTGCTGGAAGGAGCACCCGCAGTCCAGTTCCTGATAGTCAGATTGAAGATGAAGATGTTGAAGTACACCAGGATGAGGAGGATATGGGTGTTGCTGGCGCTGGGGAGGAAATTGACCAGGAGGATTGTGATGGTGAGGTGGTTTGTTTAAGTCAGGCACCCGGGGAGACACCTGTTGTCCGTGGGAGGAATATGGCCGTTGACATGCCTGGTGAAAATACCAAAAAAATCAGCTCTTCAGTGTGGAGGTATTTCAACAGAAAAGCGGACAACAGGTGTCAAGCCGTGTGTTGCCTTTGTCAAGCTGTAATAAGTAGGGGTAAGGGCGTTAACCACCTCGGAACATCCTCCCTTATACGTCACCTGCAGCGCATTCATAATAAGTCAGTGACAAGTTCAAAAACTTTGGGCGACAGCGGAAGCAGTCCACTGACCAGTAAATCCCTTCCTCTTGTAACCAAGCTCACGCAAACCACCCCACCAACTCCCTCAGTGTCAATTTCCTCCTTCCCCAGGAATGCCAATAGTCCTGCAGGCCATGTCACTGGCAATTCTGACGAGTCCTCTCCTGCCTGGGATTCCTCCGATGCATCCTTGCGTGTAACGCCTACTGCTGCTGGCGCTGCTGTTGTTGCTGCTGGGAGTCGATGGTCATCCCAGAGGGGAAGTCGTAAGCCCACTTGTACTACTTCCAGTAAGCAATTGACTGTCCAACAGTCCTTTGCGAGGAAGATGAAATATCACAGCAGTCATCCTGCTGCAAAGCGGATAACTGAGGCCTTGACAACTATGTTGGTGTTAGACGTGCGTCCGGTATCCGCCGTTAGTTCACAGGGAACTAGACAATTTATTGAGGCAGTGTGCCCCCGTTACCAAATACCATCTAGGTTCCACTTCTCTAGGCAGGCGATACCGAGAATGTACACGGACGTCAGAAAAAGACTCACCAGTGTCCTAAAAAATGCAGTTGTACCCAATGTCCACTTAACCACGGACATGTGGACAAGTGGAGCAGGGCAGGGTCAGGACTATATGACTGTGACAGCCCACTGGGTAGATGTATGGACTCCCGCCGCAAGAACAGCAGCGGCGGCACCAGTAGCAGCATCTCGCAAACGCCAACTCTTTCCTAGGCAGGCTACGCTTTGTATCACCGCTTTCCAGAATACGCACACAGCTGAAAACCTCTTACGGCAACTGAGGAAGATCATCGCGGAATGGCTTACCCCAATTGGACTCTCCTGTGGATTTGTGGCATCGGACAACGCCAGCAATATTGTGTGTGCATTAAATATGGGCAAATTCCAGCACGTCCCATGTTTTGCACATACCTTGAATTTGGTGGTGCAGAATTTTTAAAAAAACGACAGGGGCGTGCAAGAGATGCTGTCGGTGGCCAGAAGAATTGCGGGACACTTTCGGCGTGCAGGCACCACGTACAGAAGACTGGAGCACCACCAAAAACTACTGAACCTGCCCTGCCATCATCTGAAGCAAGAAGTGGTAACGAGGTGGAATTCAACCCTCTATATGCTTCAGAGGTTGGAGGAGCAGCAAAAGGCCATTCAAGCCTATACAATTGAGCACGATATAGTAGGTGGAATGCACCTGTCTCAAGCGCAGTGGAGAATGATTTCAACGTTGTGCAAGGTTCTGATGCCCTTTGAACTTGCCACACGTGAAGTCAGTTCAGACACTGCCAGCCTGAGTCAGGTCATTCCCCTCATCAGGCTTTTGCAGAAGAAGCTGGAGACATTGAAGGAGGAGCTAACACGGAGCGATTCCGCTAGGCATGTGGGACTTGTGGATGGAGCCCTTAATTCGCTTAACAAGGATTCACGGGTGGTCAATCTGTTGAAATCAGAGCACTACATTTTGGCCACCGTGCTCGATCCTAGATTTAAAGCCTACCTTGGATCTCTCTTTCCGGCAGACACAAGTCTGCTGGGGTTGAAAGACCTGCTGGTGACAAAATTGTCAAGTCAAGCGGAACGCGACCTGTCAACATCTCCTCCTTCACATTCTCCCGCAACTGGGGGTGCGAGGAAAAGGCTCAGAATTCCGAGCCCACCCGCTGGCGGTGATGCAGGGAAGTCTGGAGCGACTGCTGATGCTGACATCTGGTCCGGACTGAAGGACCTGACAACGATTACGGACATGTCGTCTACTGTCACTGCATATGATTCTCTCAACATTGATAGAATGGTGGAGGATTATATGAGTGACCGCATCCAAGTAGGCACGTCACACAGTCCGTACTTATACTGGCAGGAAAAAGAGGCAATTTGGAGGCCCTTGCACAAACTGGCTTTATTCTACCTAAGTTGCCCTCCCACAAGTGTGTACTCCGAAAGAGTGTTTAGTGCCGCCGCTCACCTTGTCAGCAATCGGCGTACGAGGTTACATCCAGAAAATGTGGAGAAGATGATGTTCATTAAAATGAATTATAATCAATTCATCCGCGGAGACATTGACCAGCAGCAATTGCCTCCACAAAGTACACAGGGAGCTGAGATGGTGGATTCCAGTGGGGACGAATTGATAATCTGTGAGGAGGGGGATGTACATGGTGATATATCGGAGGGTGATGATGAGGTGGACATCTTGCCTCTGTAGAGCCAGTTTGTGCAAGGAGAGATTAATTGCTTCTTTTTTGGGGGGGTCCAAACCAACCCGTCATATCAGTCACAGTCGTGTGGCAGACCCTGTCACTGAAATGATGGGTTGGTTAAAGTGTGCATGTCCTGTTTTGTTTATACAACATAAGGGTGGGTGGGAGGGCCCAAGGATAATTCCATCTTGCACCTCTTTTTTCTTTTCTTTTTCTTTGCATCATGTGCTGATTGGGGAGGGTTTTTTGGAAGGGACATCCTAGATGGGCCAGGTGTTTGTGTCGGCCACTAGGTTCGCTTAGCTTAGTCACACAGCTACCTCATTGCGCCTCTTTTTTTCTTTGCGTCATGTGCTGTTTGGGGAGTATTTTTTTGAAGGGCCATCCTGTCTGACACTGCAGTGCCACTCCTAGATGGGCCAGGTGTTTGTGTCGGCCACTTGGGTCGCTGAGCTTAGTCACACAGCTACCTCATTGCACCTCTTTTTTTCTTTGCGTCATGTGCTGTTTGGGGAGTATTTTTTTGAAGGGCCATCCTGCCTGACACTGCAGTGCCACTCCTAGATGGGCCAGGTGTTTGTGTCGGCCACTTGTGTCGCTTAGCTTAGCCATCCAGCGACCTCGGTGCAAATTTTAGGACTAAAAATAATATTGTGAGGTGTGAGGTATTCAGAATAGACTGAAAATGAGTGTAAATTATGGTTTTTGAGGTTAATAATACTTTGGGATCAAAATGACCCCCAAATTCTATGATTTAAGCTGTTTTTTAGTGTTTTTTGAAAAAAACACCCGAATCCAAAACACACCCGAATCCGACAAAAAAAATTCGGTGAGGTTTTGCCAAAACGCGTTCGAACCCAAAACACGG
>NC_086449.1:28841039-28846039 GCF_028390025.1 Pseudophryne corroboree | reverse complement strand
CACTGCAGTGTACCCGTGTGTGTGTGCGTGTGTGTTTGTGTGTGTGTGTGTGTACTGGACTGTGTGTACTGGAGCACTGCAGTGTACTGTGTGTGTGTGTGTGTGTGTGTGTGTGTGTGTGTGTGTGTGTACTGGAGCAATGCAGTGTAATCCAGTGTGTGTCTGCTGGAGCAGTGTATTGTAACCATGTGTGTGTGTGCTGGAGCAGTTCAGTGTAACCTGTAACGTGTGTGTACTGGAACAGTGCAGTGTAACCATGTGTGTGTGTGTGTGGGTGTGTGTGTGCGTGTGTGTGTGCTGGGGCAGTTCAGTGTAAGTGTGTGTCTGCTGGAGCAGTGCAGTGTAACCCTTCGTGTGTGTGTACTGGAGCACTGCAGTGTAACTGTGTGTGTGTGTGTGTGTGTGTGTGTGTGTGTGTCTGTGTGTGTACTGGAGCAGTGCAGTGTAACCCTGTGTGTGTACTGAATCAGGGCAGTGTAACCGTGTGTGTGTGTGTGTGTGTGTGTGTGTGTGCTGGGGCAGTTCAATGTAACCCAGTGTGTGTCTGCTGGAGCAGTGCAGTGTAACCGTGTGTGTGTGTGTGTGTGTTTGTGTGCTGGAGCAGTTCAGTGTAACCCGTAATGTGTGTGTACTGGAGCACTGCAGTGTAACCGTGTGTGTGTGTGTGTGTGTGTGTGTGCTGGAGCAGTGCAGTGTAACCCTGTGGGTGGGTGTACTGGAGCAGTTCATTAACCGTGTGTGTGTGCTGGGGCAGTTCAGTGTAACCCAGTGTGTCTGCTGGATCAGTGCAGTGTGTGTACTGGGGCAGTGCAGTGTAACCCTGTGTGTGGGTGTACTGGAGCAGTGCAGTGTAACTGTGTGTGTGTGTGTGTGTGTGTGTGTGTGTGTGCTGAGGCAGTTCAGTGTAACCCAGTGTGTGTCTGCTGGAGCAGTGCAGTGTAACTGTGTGTGTGTGTGTGTGTGTGTGTACTGGAGCACTGCAGTGTAACAGTGTGTGTGTGTGTGTGTGTGTGTGTGTGTGTGTGTGTGTGTGTGTGTGCTGGAGCAGTTCAGTGTAACCTGTAACGTGTGTGTACTGGAACAGTGCAGTGTAACCATGTGTGTGTGTGTGGGTGTGTGTGTGTGCGTGTGTGTGTGCTGGGGCAGTTCAGTGTAAGTGTGTGTCTGCTGGAGCAGTGCAGTGTAACCCTTCGTGTGTGTGTACTGGAGCACTGCAGTGTAACTGTGTGTGTGTGTGTGTCTGTGTGTCTGTGTGTGTACTGGAGCAGTGCAGTGTAACCCTGTGTGTGTACTGAATCAGTGCAGTGTAACCGGTGTGTGTGTGTGTGTGTGTGTGTGTGTGCTGGGGCAGTTCAATGTAACCCAGTGTGTGTCTGCTGGAGCAGTGCAGTGTAACGTCGTGTGTGTGTGTGTGTGTGTGTGTGTGTGTGTTTGTGTGCTGGAGCAGTTCAGTGTAACCCGTAATGTGTGTGTACTGGAGCACTGCAGTGTAACCGTGTGTGTGTGTGTGTGTGTGCTGGAGCAGTGCAGTGTAACCCTGTGGGTGGGTGTACTGGAGCAGTGCAGTGTAACCCTGTGTGTGTGCGTGTGCGCGTGCGTGTTTGCATGTGTGTGTGTGTGTACTGGAGCAGTTCAGTGTAATCCAGCGTGTGTCTGCTGGAGCAGTGCAGTGTGACTCTGTGTGTGTACTGGGGCAGTGCAGTGTAACCCTGTGTGTGGGTGTACTGGAGCAGTGCAGTGTAACCGTGTGTGTGTGTGTGTGTGTGTGTGTGTGTGTGTGTGTGCTGAGGTAGTTCAGTGTAACCCAGTGTGTGTCTGCTGGAGCAGTGCAGTGTATCCATGTGTGTGTGTGTGTGTGTGTGTGTGCTGGAGCAGTTCAAATTAACCCATAACGTGTGTGTACTGGAGCAGTGCAGTGTAACCCTGAGTGTGTGCGCGTGTGCGCGTGCGTGTTTGCATGTGTGTGTGTGTGCTGGGGCAGTTCAGTGTAACTCAGTGTGTGTCTGCTGGAGCAGTGCAGTGTAAGCATGTGTGTGTGTGTGTGTGTGTGTGTGTGTATACTGGAGCAGTTCAGTGTAATCCAGTGTGTGTCTGGTGGAGCAGTGCAGTGTAACCCTGTGTGTGTACTGGGGCAGTGCAGTGTAACCCTGTGTGTGGGTGTACTGGAGCAGTGCAGTGTAACCGTGTGTGTGTGTGTGTGTGTGTGTGTGTGTGTGTGTGCACTGGAGCACTGCAGTGTAACAGTGTGTGTGTGTGTGTGTGTGTGTGTGTGTGTGTGTGTGTGTGTGTGTGTGTGTGTGTGTACTGGAGCAGTTCAGTGTTATCCAGTGTGTGTCTGCTGGAGCAGTGCAGTGTAACCCTGTGTGTGTACTGGGGCAGTGCAGTGTAACCCTGTGTGTGGGTGTACTGGAGCAGTACAGTGTGTGTGTGTGTGTGTGTGTGTGCTGAGGCAGTTCAGTGTAACCCAGTGTGTGTCTGCTGGAGCAGTGCAGTGTAACCGTGTGTGTGTGTGTGTGTGTGTGTGTGTGTGTGTGTGTGTGTGTGTGTGTGCTGGAGCAGTTCAGTGCCGTAACGTGTGTGTACTGGAGCAGTGCAGTGTAACCATGTGTGTGTGTGTACTGGGGCAGTTCAGTGTAACCCGTAACGTGTGTCTGCTGGAGCAGTGCAGTGTAACCATGTGTGTGTGTGTGTGTGTGCTGGAGCAGTTCAGTGTAACCCGTAACATGTGTGTACTGGAGCAGTGCAGTTTAGCCATGTGTGTGTGTGTGTGTGTGTGTGTGTGTGTGTGTTGGGGCAGTTCAGTGTAACCCAGTGTGTGTCTGCTTGAGCACTGCAGTGTAACCGTGTGTGTGTGTGTGCACTGGAGCAGTTCAGTGTAATCCAGTGTGTGTCTGCTGGAGCAGTGCAGTGTAACCCTGTGTGTGTACTGGGGCAGTGCAGTGTAACCCTGTGTGTGGGTGTACTGGAGCAGAGCAGTGTAACCCTGTGTGTGTGTCTGCTGGAGCAGTGTATTGTAACCATGTGTGTGTGTGTGTGTGTGTGTGTGTGTGTGTGCGCGTGTGTGTGCTGGGGCAGTTCAGTGTAACCCAGTGTGTGTCTGCTGGAGCAGTGCAGTGTAACCCTATGTGTGTGTGTACTGGAGCAGTTCAGTGTAGTCCAGTGTGTGTCTGCTGCAGCAGTGCAGTGTAACCCTGTGTGTGTACTGGATCAGTGCAGTGTAACCGTGTGTGTGTGTGTGTGTGTGTGTGTGTGTGTGTGTCTGTGTGTCTGTGTGTGTGCTGGGGCAGTTCAGTGTAACCCAGTGTGTGTCTGCTGGAGCAGTGCAGTGTAACTGTGTGTGTGTGTGTGTGTGTGTGTGTGTGTTTGTGTGCTGGAGCAGTTCAGTGTAACCCGTAATGTGTGTGTACTGGAGCAGTGCAGTGTAACTGTGTGTGTGTGTGTGTGTGTGTGTGTGTGTGTGTGTGTGCTGGGGCAGTTCAGTGCAATCCAGTGTGTGTCTGCTGGAGCAGTGCAGTGTAACCCTGTGTGTGTACTGGAGCAGTTCATTAACCGTGTGTGTGTGCTGGGGCAGTTCAGTGTAACCCAGTGTGTCTCCTGGATCAGTGCAGTTTGTGTACTGGGGCAGTGCAGTGTAACCCTGTGTGTGGGTGTACTGGAGCAGTGCAGTGTAACCGTGTGTGTGTGTGTGTGTGTGTGTGTGTGTGTGTGTGCTGAGGCAGTTCAGTGTAACCCAGTGTGTGTCTGCTGGAGCAGTGCAGTGTAACCCTGTGTGTGTGTGTGTGTGTGTGTGTGTGCACTGGAGCACTGCAGTGTAACAGTATGTGTGTGTGTGTGTGTGTGTGTGTGTATACTGGAGCAGTTCAGTGTTATCCAGTGTGTGTCTGTTGGAGCAGTGCAGTGTAACCCTGTGTGTGTACTGGGGCAGTGCAGTGTAACCCTGTGTGTGGGTGTACTGGAGCAGTGCAGTGCAATCGTGTGTGTGTGTGTGTGTGTGTGTGTGTGTGTGTGTGTGTGCTGAGGCAGTTCAGTGTAACCCAGTGTGCGTCTGCTGGAGCAGTGCAGTGTAACCATGTGTGTGTGTGTGTGTATGTGCTGGAGCAGTTCAGTGTAACCCTGTAACGTGTGTGTACTGGAGCAGTGCAGTGTAACCCTGTGTGTGTGTGCGTGTTTGCATGTGTGTGTGTACTGGAGCAGTTCAGTGTAATCCAGCGTGTGTCTGCTGGAGCAGTGCAGTGTGACTCTGTGTGTGTACTGGGGCAGTGCAGTGTAACCCTGTGTGTGGGTGTACTGGAGCAGTGCAGTGTAACCGTGTGTGTGTGTGTGTGTGTGTGTGTGTGTGTGCTGAGGCAGTTCAGTGTAACCCAGTGTGTGTCTGCTGGAGCAGTGCAGTGTAACCCTGAGTGTCTGCGCGTGTGCGCGTGCGTGTTTGCATGTGTGTGTGTGCTGGGGCAGTTCAGTATAACTCAGTGTGTGTCTGCTGGAGCAGTGCAGTGTAAGTGTGTGTGTGTGTGTGTGTGTGTGTGTGTGTGTGTGTGTGTGTATACTGGAGCAGTTCAGTGTAATCCAGTGTGTGTCTGGTGGAGCAGTGCAGTGTAACCCTGTGTGTGTACTGGGGCAGTGCAGTGTAACCCTGTGTGTGGGTGTACTGGAGCAGTGCAGTGTAACCGTGTGTGTGTGTGTGTGTGTGTGTGTGTGTGTGTGTGCACTGGAGCACTGCAGTGTAACAGTGTGTGTGTGTGTGTGTGTGTACTGGAGCAGTTCAGTGTTATCCAGTGTGTGTCTGCTGGAGCAGTGCAGTGTAACCCTGTGTGTGTACTGGGGCAGTGCAGTGTAACCCTGTGTGTGGGTGTACTGGAGCAGTGCAGTGTAATTGTGTGTGTGTGTGTGTGTGTGTGTGTGTGTGTGTGTGTGTGTGCTGAGGCAGTTCAGTGTAACCCAGTGTGCGTCTGCTGGAGCAGTGCAGTGTAACCATGTGTGTGTGTGTGTATGTGCTGGAGCAG
>NC_086449.1:28808539-28813539 GCF_028390025.1 Pseudophryne corroboree | reverse complement strand
GTGTGTGTGTGTGTGTGTGTGCACTGGAGCAGTTCAGTGTAATCCAGTGTGTGTCTGCTGGAGCAGTGCAGTGTAACCCTGTGTATGTACTGGAGCAGTGCAGTGTAACTCTGTGTGTGGGTGTACTGGAGCAGTGCATTAACCGTGTGTGTGTGCTGGGGCAGTTCAGTGTAACCCAGTGTTTCTGCTGGATCAGTGCAGTGTGTGTACTGGGGCAGTGCAGTGTAACCCTGTGTGTGGGTGTACTGGAGCAGTGCAGTGTAACCGTGTGTGTGTGTGTGTGTGTGTGTGTGTGTGTGTGTGTGTGTGTGTGTGTGCTGAGGCAGTTCAGTGTAACCCAGTGTGTGTCTGCTGGAGCAGTGCAGTGTAACCGTGTGTGTGTGTGTGTGCGCGCGCGCGCGCGCACTGGAGCACTGCAGTGTAACAGTGTGTGTGTGTGTGTGTGTGTACTGGAGCAGTTCATTGTTAGCCAGTGTGTGTCTGCTGGAGCAGTGCAGTGTAACCCTGTGTGTGTACTGGGGCAGTGCAGTGTAACCCTGTGTGTGGGTGTACTGGAGCAGTGCAGTGTAATCGTGTGTGTGTGTGTGTGTGTGTGTGTGTGTGTGTGTGTGCTGAGGCAGTTCAGTGTAACCCAGTGTGTGTCTGCTGGAGCAGTGCAGTGTAACCGTATGTGTGGTGTGTGTGTGTGTGTGTGTGTGTGTGTGTGCTGGAGCAGTTCAGTGTAACCCGTAACGTGTGTGTACTGGAGCAGTGCAGTGTAACCATGTGTGTGTGTGTGTGTGTGTGTGTGTATTGGGGCAGTTCAGTGTAACCCGTAACGTGTGTCTGCTGGAGCAGTGCAGTGTAACCATGTGTGTGTGTGTGCTGGAGCAGTTCAGTGTAACCCGTAACATGTGTGTACTGGAGCAGTGCAGTGTAACCATGTGTGTGTGTGTGTGTGTGTGTGTGTGTGTGTGTGTGTGTGTGTGCTGGGGCAGTTCAGTGTAACCCAGTGTGTGTCTGCTGGAGCAGTGCAGTGTAACCCTGTGTGTGTACTGGATCAGTGCAGTGTAACCGTGTGTGTGTGTGTGTGTGTGTGTGTGTGCTGGAGCAGTTCAGTGTAACCCGTAACGTGTGTGTACTGGAGCAGTGCGGTGTAACCGTGTGTGTGTGTGTGTGTGTGTGTGCTAGGGCAGTTCAGTGTAACCCAGTGTGTGTCTGCTGGAGCAGTGCAGTGTAACTGTGTGTGTGTGTGTGTGTGTGTGTGTACTGGAGCACTGCAGTGTACCCGTGTGTGTGTGTGTGTGTGTGTGTGTGTGTGTGCGTACTGGACTGTGTGTACTGGAGCACTGCAGTGTAGTGTGTGTGTGTGTGTGTGTGTGTGTACTGGAGCAATTCCGTGTAATCCAGTGCGTGTCTGCTGGAGCAGTGTATTGTAACCGTGTGTGTGTGTGTGTGTGTGTGTGTGTGTGTGTGCTGGAGCAGTTCAGTGTAACCTGTAACGTGTGTGTACTGGAACAGTGCAGTGTAACCGTGTGTGTGTGTGTGTGTGTGTGTGTGTGTGTGTGTGTGCGCGTGTGTGTGCTGGGGCAGTTCAGTGTAACCCAGTGTGTGTCTGCTGGAGCAGTGCAGTGTAACCCTTCGTGTGTGTGTACTGGAGCACTGCAGTGTAACTGTGTGTGTGTCTGTGTGTCTGTGTGTGTGTGTACTGGAGCAGTTCAGTGTAGTCCAGTGTGTGTCTGCTGCAGCAGTGCAGTGTAACCCTGTGTGTGTACTGGATCAGTGCAGTGTAACCGTGTGTGTGTGTGTGTGTGTGTGTGTGTCTGTGTGTGTGCTGGGGCAGTTCAGTGTAACCCAGTGTGTGTCTGCTGGAGCAGTGCAGTGTAACCGTGTGTGTGTGTGTGTGTGTGTGTGTGTTTGTGTGCTGGAGCAGTTCAGTGTAACCCGTAATGTGTGTGTACTGGAGCAGTGCAGTGTAACCATGTGTGTGTGTGTGTGTGTGTGCTGGGGCAGTTCAGTGTAATCCAGTGTGTGTCTGCTGGAGCAGTGCAGTGTAACACTGTGTGTGTACTGGAGCAGTTCATTAACCGTGTGTGTGTGCTGGGGCAGTTCAGTGTAACCCAGTGTGTCTCCTGGATCAGTGCAGTGTGTGTACTGGGGCAGTGCAGTGTAACCCTGTGTGTGGGTGTACTGGAGCAGTGCAGTGTAACCGTGTGTGTGTGTGTGTGTGTGTGTGTGTGTGCTGAGGCAGTTCAGTGTAACCCAGTGTGTGTCTGCTGGAGCAGTGCAGTGTAACCGTGTGTGTGTGTGTGTGTGTGTGTGTGTGCGCACTGGAGCACTGCAGTGTAACAGTATGTGTGTGTGTGTGTGTGTGTGTGTGTGTGTATACTGGAGCAGTTCAGTGTTATCCAGTGTGTGTCTGTTGGAGCAGTGCAGTGTAACCCTGTGTGTGTACTGGGGCAGTGCAGTGTAACCCTGTGTGTGGGTGTACTGGAGCAGTGCAGTGTAATCGTGTGTGTGTGTGTGTGTGTGTGTGTGTGTGTGCTGAGGCAGTTCAGTGTAACCCAGTGTGCGTCTGCTGGAGCAGTGCAGTGTAACCATGTGTGTGTGTGTGTGTGTGTGTGTGTGTGTGCTGGAGCAGTTCAGTGTAACCCTGTAACGTGTGTGTACTGGAGCAGTGCAGTGTAACCCTGTGTGTGTGTGCGTGTGCGTGTTTGCATGTGTGTGTGTACTGGAGCAGTTCAGTGTAATCCAGCGTGTGTCTGCTGGAGCAGTGCAGTGTGACTCTGTGTGTGTACTGGGGCAGTGCAGTGTAACCCTGTGTGTGGGTGTACTGGAGCAGTGCAGTGTAACCGTGTGTGTGTGTGTGTGTGTGTGTGTGTGTGTGTGTGTGTGCTGAGGCAGTTCAGTGTAACCCAGTGTGTGTCTGCTGGAGCAGTGCAGTGTAACCATGGCCCTCATTCCGAGTTGATCGGTCGCAAGGCGAATTTAGCAAAGTTACACACGCTAAGCCGCCACCTACTGGGAGTGAATCTTAGCTTCTTAAAATTGCGACCGATGTATTCGCAATATTGCGATTACTAACTACTTAGCAGTTTCAGAGTAGCTCCAGACTTACTCTGCCTGTGCGATCATTTCAGTGCTTGTCGTTCCTGGTTGACGTCACAAACACACCCAGCGTTCGCCCAGGCACTCCCACCGTTTCCCCGGCCACTCCTGCGTTTTTTCCGGAAACGGTAGCGTTTTCAGCCACACGCCCCTGAAACGCCGTGCTTCCGCCCAGTAACACCCATTTCCTGTCAATCACATTACGATCGCCGGAGCGAAGAAAAAGCCGTGAGTAAAAATACTTTCTTCATAGTAAAGTTACTTGGCGCAGTCGCAGTGCGAACATTGCGCATGCGTACTAAGCGGATTTTCACTGCGATGCGATGAAAAATACCGAGCGAACAACTCGGAATGAGGGCCCATGTGTGTGTGTGTGTGCTGGAGCAGTTCAAATTAACTCATAACGTGTGTGTACTGGAGCAGTGCAGTGTAACCCTGAGTGTCTGCGCGTGTGCGTGTGCGTGTTTGCATGTGTGTGTGTGTGTGCTGGGGCAGTTCAGTGTAACTCAGTGTGTGTCTGCTGGAGCAGTGCAGTGTAAGCGTGTGTGTGTGTGTGTGTGTGTGTGTGTGTGTGTATACTGGAGCAGTTCAGTGTAATCCAGTGTGTGTCTGGTGGAGCAGTGCAGTGTAACCCTGTGTGTGTACTGGGGCAGTGCAGTGTAACCCTGTGTGTGGGTGTACTGGAGCAGTGCAGTGTAACCGTGTGTGTGTGTGTGTGTGTGTGTGTGTGTGTGTGTGCGCGCACTGGAGCACTGCAGTGTAACAGTGTGTGTGTGTGTGTGTGTGTGTACTGGAGCAGTTCAGTGTTATCTAGTGTGTGTCTGCTGGAGCAGTGCAGTGTAACCCTGTGTGTGTACTGGGGCAGTGCAGTGTAACCCTGTGTGTGGGTGTACTGGAGCAGTGCAGTGTAATCATGTGTGTGTGTGTGTGTGTGTGTGTGTGTGTGTGTGTGTGCTGAGGCAGTTCAGTGTAACCCAGTGTGCGTCTGCTGGAGCAGTACAGTGTAACCATGTGTGTGTGTGTGTGTATGTGCTGGAGCAGTTCAGTGTAACCATGTAACGTGTGTGTACTGGAGCAGTGCAGTGTAACCCTATGTGTGTGTGCGTGTGCGCATGCGTGTTTGCATGTGTGTGTGTACTGGAGCAGTTCAGTGTAATCCAGCGTGTGTCTGCTGGAGCAGTGCAGTGTGACTCTGTGTGTGTACTGGGGCAGTGCAGTGTAACCCAGTGTGTGTCTGCTGGAGCAGTGCAGTGTAACCGTGTGTGTGTGTGTGTGTGTGTGTGTGTGTGTGTGCTGGAGCAGTTCAAATTAACCCATAACGTGTGTGTACTGGAGCAGTGCAGTGTAACCCTGAGTGTGTGCGCGTGTGCGCGTGCGTGTTTGCATGTGTGTGTGTGCTGGGGCAGTTCAGTGTAACTCAGTGTGTGTCTGCTGGAGCAGTGCAGTGTAAGCATGTGTGTGTGTGTGTGTGTGTGTGTGTGTATACTGGAGCAGTTCAGTGTAATCCAGTGTGTGTCTGGTGGAGCAGTGCAGTGTAACCCTGTGTGTGTACTGGGGCAGTGCAGTGTAACCCTGTGTGTGGGTGTACTGGAGCAGTGCAGTGTAACCGTGTGTGTGTGTGTGTGTGTGTGCGCACTGGAGCACTGCAGTGCAACAGTGTGTGTGTGTGTGTGTGTGTGTGTGTGTGTGTGTGTGTGTGTGTGTGTGTGTGTGTACTGGAGCAGTTCAGTGTTATCCAGTGTGTGTCTGCTGGAGCAGTGCAGTGTAACCCTGTGTGTGTACTGGGGCAGTGCAGTGTAACCCTGTGTGTGGGTGTACTGGAGCAGTGCAGTGTAATCGTGTGTGTGTGTGTGTGTGTGTGTGTGTGCTGAGGCAGTTCAGTGTAACCCAGTGTGTGTCTGCTGGAGCAGTGC
>NC_086449.1:28791039-28798539 GCF_028390025.1 Pseudophryne corroboree | reverse complement strand
ACCCGTAACGTGTGTGTACTGGAGCAGTGCAGTGTAACCCTGTGTGTGTGTGTGCGTGTGCGTGTTTGCATGTGTGTGTGTGTGTGTGCTGGGGCAGTTCAGTGTAATCCAGTGTGTGTCTGCTGGAGCAGTGAAGTGTAACCCTGTGTGTGTACTGGGACAGTGCAGTGTAACCCTGTGTGTGGGTGTACTGGAGCGGTGCAGTGTAACCGTGCGTGTGTGTGTGTGTGTGTGTGTGTGTGTGTGTGTGCTGGGCCAGTACAGTGTAACGTAGTGTGTGTCTTCTGGAGCAGTGCAGTGTAACCATGTGTGTGTGTGTGTGTGCTGGAGCAGTTCAGTGTAACCCGTAACGTGTGTGTACTGGAGCAGTGCAGTGTAACCCTGTGTGTGTACTGGAGCACTGCAGTATAAGCGTGTGTGCGCGCGCGTGTGTGTGTGTGTGCTGTGGCAGTTCAGTGTAACCCAGTGTGTGCATGCTGGAGCAGTGCAGTGTAACCCCGTGTGTGTACTGGAGCACTGCAGTATAACTGTGTGTGTGTGTGTGTGTGTGTGTGTGTGTGTGTACTGGAGCAGTTCAGTGTAAACCAGTGTGTGTCTGCAGGAACAGTGCAGTGTAACCCTGTGTGTGTCCTGGGGAAGTGCAGTGTAACCCTGTGTGTGGGTGTACTGGAGCAGTGCAGTGTGACCGTGTGTGTGTGTGTGTGTGTGTGTGTGTGTGTGTGTGTGTATACTGCAGCAGTGCAGTGTAACCTGTGTGTCCATATGTGTTGGAGCAGTGCAGTGTAACCTGGTTCGTGTTTGTGCACTGGAGCAGCTCAGTGTAACCCAGTGTGTGTCTGTTGGAGCAGTGCAGTGTAACCCTGTGTGTGTGTGTGTGCTGAAGCAGTGCAGTGTAACCCAGCATGTGTGCTGAGGCAGTTCAGTGTAACCCAGTGTGTGTCTGCTGGAGCAGTGCAGTGTAACTGTGTGTGTGTGTGTGTGTGTGTGTGTGTGTGTGTGTGTGTGTTGGAGCAGTTCAGTGTAACCCGTAACGTGTGTGTACTGGAGCAGTGCAGTGAAACCCTGTGTGTGTGTGCGTGTTTGCCTGTGTGTGTCTACTGGAGCAGTTCAGTGTAATCCAGTGTGTGTCTGCTGGAGCAGTGCAGTGTAACCCTGTGTGTGTACTGGGGCAGTGCAGTGTAACCCTGTGTGTGGGTGTACTGGAGCAGTGCAGTGTAATCGTGTGTGTGTGTGTGTGCGCGCGTGCGCACTGGAGCACTGCAGTGTAACAGTATGTGTGTGTGTGTGTGTGTGTGTGTGTGTGTGTGTACTGGAGCAGTTCAGTGTTATCCAGTGTGTGTCTGCTGGAGCAGTGCAGTGTAACCCTGAGTGTGTACTGGGGCAGTGCAGTGTAACCCTGTGTGTGGGTGTACTGGAGCAGTGCAGTGTAATCGTGTGTGTGTGTGTGTGTGTGTGTGTGTGTGTGTGTGTGTGTGTGTGTGTGTGTGTGTGCTGAGGCAGTTCAGTGCAACCCAGTGTGTGTCTGCTGGAGCAGTGCAGTGTAACCCTTCGTGTGTGTGTGTACTGGAGCACTGCAGTGTACCCGTGTGTGTGTGTGTGCGTGTGTGTGTGTGTGTGTGTGTGTGTGTGTGTGTGTGTGTACTGGACTGTGTGTACTGGAGCACTGCAGTGTACTGTGTGTGTGTGTGTGTGTGTGTGTGTGTGTGTGTACTGGAGCAATTCAGTGTAATCC
Source organism: Pseudophryne corroboree (assembly GCF_028390025.1). NCBI lineage: Eukaryota > Metazoa > Chordata > Amphibia > Anura > Myobatrachidae > Pseudophryne > Pseudophryne corroboree. The sequence continues at coordinate 28,796,807 of NC_086449.1, read as the reverse complement.
AGTGTGTGTCTGCTGGAGCAGTGTATTGTAACCATGTGTGTGTGTGCAGGAGCAGTTCAGTGTAACCTGTAACGTGTGTGTACTGGAACAGTGCAGTGTAACCATGTGTGTGTGTGCGTGTGTGTGCTGGGGCAGTTCAGTGTAACCCAGTGTGTGTCTGCTGGAGCAGTGCAGTGTAACCCTTCGTGTGTGTGTGTGTACTGGAGCACTGCAGTGTAACAGTGTGTGTGTGTGTGTGTGTGTGTGTCTGTGTGTGTACTGGAGCAGTGCAGTGTAACCCTGTGTGCGCAATGGAGCACTGCAGTGTAACAGTATGTGTGTGTGTGTGTGTGTGTGTGTGTGTGTACTGGAGCAGTTCAGTGTTATCCAGTGTGTGTCTGCTGGAGCAGTGCAGTGTAACCCTGTGTGTGTACTGGGGCAGTTCAGTGTAACCCTGTGTGTGGGTGTACTGGAGCAGTGCAGTGTAATCGTGTGTGTGTGTGCTGAGGCAGTTCAGTGTAACCCAGTGTGTGTCTGCTGGAGCAGTGCAGTGTAACTGTGTGTGTGTGTGTGTGTGTGTGTGTGTGTGTGTGTGTGTGCTGGAGCAGTTCAGTGTAACCCGTAACGTGTGTGTACTGGAGCAGTGCAGTGTAACCATGTGTGTGTGTGTACTGGGGCAGTTCAGTGTAACCCGTAACGTGTGTCTGCTGGAGCAGTGCAGTGTAACCATGTGTGTGTGTGCTGGAGCAGTTCAGTGTAACCCGTAACATGTGTGTACTGGAGCAGTGCAGTGTAACCATGTGTGTGTGTGTGTGTGTGTGTGTGTGTGTGTGTGTGTGTGTGCTGGGGCAGTTCAGTGTAACCCAGTGTGTGTCTGCTGGAGCAGTGCAGTGTAACCCTGTGTGTGTACTGGATCAGTGCAGTGTAACCGTGTGTGTGTGTGTGTGTGTGTGTGTGTGTGTGTGTGTGTGTGTGTGCTGAGGCAGTTCAGTGTAACCCAGTGTGTGTCTGCTGGAGCAGTGCAGTGTAACCGTGTGTGTGTGTGTGTGTGTGTGTGTGTCTGTGCTGGAGCAGTTCAGTGTAACCCGTAACGTGTGTGTACTGGAGCAGTGCAGTGTAACCCTGTGTGTGTGTGTGTGTGTGTGTGTGTGTGTGTGTGTGTGCGTGTGCGCGTGCGTGTTTGTATGTGTGTGTGTGTGTGTACTGGAGCATTTCAGTGTAATCCAGTGTGTGTCTGCTGGAGCAGTGCAGTGTAACCCTGTGTGTGTACTGGGGCAGTGCAGTGTAACCCTGTGTGTGGGTGTACTGGAGCAGTGCAGTGTAACCGTGTGTCTGTGTGTCTGCTGGAGCAGTGCAGTGTAACCGTGTGTGTGTGTGTGTGTGTGTGTGTGTGTGTGTGTGCTGGAGCAGTTCAGTGTAACCCGTAACGTGTGTGTACTGGAGCAGTGCAGTGTAACCCTGTGTGTGTGTGTGCGTGTGCGTGTTTGCATGTGTGTGTGTGTGTGTGCTGGGGCAGTTCAGTGTAATCCAGTGTGTGTCTGCTGGAGCAGTGAAGTGTAACCCTGTGTGTGTACTGGGACAGTGCAGTGTAACCCTGTGTGTGGGTGTACTGGAGCGGTGCAGTGTAACCGTGCGTGTGTGTGTGTGTGTGTGCTGGGCCAGTACAGTGTAACGTAGTGTGTGTCTTCTGGAGCAGTGCAGTGTAACCATGTGTGTGTGTGTGTGTGCTGGAGCAGTTCAGTGTAACCCGTAACGTGTGTGTACTGGAGCAGTGCAGTGTAACCCTGTGTGTGTACTGGAGCACTGCAGTATAAGCGTGTGTGCGCGCGCGTGTGTGTGTGTGTGCTGTGGCAGTTCAGTGTAACCCAGTGTGTGCATGCTGGAGCAGTGCAGTGTAACCCCGTGTGTGTACTGGAGCACTGCAGTATAACTGTGTGTGTGTGTGTGTGTGTGTGTGTGTGTGTGTACTGGAGCAGTTCAGTGTAAACCAGTGTGTGTCTGCAGGAACAGTGCAGTGTAACCCTGTGTGTGTCCTGGGGAAGTGCAGTGTAACCCTGTGTGTGGGTGTACTGGAGCAGTGCAGTGTGACCGTGTGTGTGTGTGTGTGTGTGTGTGTGTATACTGCAGCAGTGCAGTGTAACCTGTGTGTCCATATGTGTTGGAGCAGTGCAGTGTAACCTGGTTCGTGTTTGTGCACTGGAGCAGCTCAGTGTAACCCAGTGTGTGTCTGTTGGAGCAGTGCAGTGTAACCCTGTGTGTGTGTGTGTGCTGAAGCAGTGCAGTGTAACCCAGCATGTGTGCTGAGGCAGTTCAGTGTAACCCAGTGTGTGTCTGCTGGAGCAGTGCAGTGTAACTGTGTGTGTGTGTGTGTGTGTGTGTGTGTGTGTGTGTGTGTGTGTGTTGGAGCAGTTCAGTGTAACCCGTAACGTGTGTGTACTGGAGCAGTGCAGTGAAACCCTGTGTGTGTGTGCGTGTTTGCCTGTGTGTGTCTACTGGAGCAGTTCAGTGTAATCCAGTGTGTGTCTGCTGGAGCAGTGCAGTGTAACCCTGTGTGTGTACTGGGGCAGTGCAGTGTAACCCTGTGTGTGGGTGTACTGGAGCAGTGCAGTGTAATCGTGTGTGTGTGTGTGTGTGTGTGTGCGCGCGTGCGCACTGGAGCACTGCAGTGTAACAGTATGTGTGTGTGTGTGTGTGTGTGTGTGTGTGTGTGTACTGGAGCAGTTCAGTGTTATCCAGTGTGTGTCTGCTGGAGCAGTGCAGTGTAACCCTGAGTGTGTACTGGGGCAGTGCAGTGTAACCCTGTGTGTGGGTGTACTGGAGCAGTGCAGTGTAATCGTGTGTGTGTGTGTGTGTGTGTGTGTGTGTGTGTGTGTGTGTGTGTGTGCTGAGGCAGTTCAGTGCAACCCAGTGTGTGTCTGCTGGAGCAGTGCAGTGTAACCCTTCGTGTGTGTGTGTACTGGAGCACTGCAGTGTACCCGTGTGTGTGTGTGTGCGTGTGTGTGTGTGTGTGTGTGTGTGTGTGTGTGTGTGTGTACTGGACTGTGTGTACTGGAGCACTGCAGTGTACTGTGTGTGTGTGTGTGTGTGTGTGTGTGTGTGTGTACTGGAGCAATTCAGTGTAATCCAGTGTGTGTCTGCTGGAGCAGTGTATTGTAACCATGTGTGTGTGTGCAGGAGCAGTTCAGTGTAACCTGTAACGTGTGTGTACTGGAACAGTGCAGTGTAACCATGTGTGTGTGTGCGTGTGTGTGCTGGGGCAGTTCAGTGTAACCCAGTGTGTGTCTGCTGGAGCAGTGCAGTGTAACCCTTCGTGTGTGTGTGTGTACTGGAGCACTGCAGTGTAACAGTGTGTGTGTGTGTGTGTGTGTGTGTGTGTCTGTGTGTGTACTGGAGCAGTGCAGTGTAACCCTGTGTGCGCAATGGAGCACTGCAGTGTAACAGTATGTGTGTGTGTGTGTGTGTGTGTGTGTGTGTGTGTGTGTGTGTGTGTACTGGAGCAGTTCAGTGTTATCCAGTGTGTGTCTGCTGGAGCAGTGCAGTGTAACCCTGTGTGTGTACTGGGGCAGTTCAGTGTAACCCTGTGTGTGGGTGTACTGGAGCAGTGCAGTGTAATCGTGTGTGTGTGTGTGTGCTGAGGCAGTTCAGTGTAACCCAGTGTGTGTCTGCTGGAGCAGTGCAGTGTAACTGTGTGTGTGTGTGTGTGTGTGTGTGTGTGTGTGTGTGTGTGTGCTGGAGCAGTTCAGTGTAACCCGTAACGTGTGTGTACTGGAGCAGTGCAGTGTAACCATGTGTGTGTGTGTACTGGGGCAGTTCAGTGTAACCCGTAACGTGTGTCTGCTGGAGCAGTGCAGTGTAACCATGTGTGTGTGTGCTGGAGCAGTTCAGTGTAACCCGTAACATGTGTGTACTGGAGCAGTGCAGTGTAACCATGTGTGTGTGTGTGTGTGTGTGTGTGTGTGTGTGTGTGTGTGCTGGGGCAGTTCAGTGTAACCCAGTGTGTGTCTGCTGGAGCAGTGCAGTGTAACCCTGTGTGTGTACTGGATCAGTGCAGTGTAACCGTGTGTGTGTGTGTGTGTGTGTGTGTGTGTGTGTGTGTGTGCTGGGGCAGTTCAGTGTAACCCAGTGTGTGCCTGCTGGAGCAGTGCAGTGTACCCGTGTGTGTGCGTGCGTGTGTGTGTGTACTGGACTGTGTGTACTGGAGCACTGCAGTGTACTGTGTGTGTGTGTGTGTGTGTGTGTGTGTGTGTGTGTGTACTGGAGCAATGCAGTGTAATCCAGTGTGTGTCTGCTGGAGCAGTGTATTGTAACCATGTGTGTGTGTGTGCTGGAGCAGTTCAGTGTAACCTGTAACGTGTGTGTACTGGAACAGTGCAGTGTAACCATGTGTGTGTGTGTGTGTGTGTGTGTGTGTGTGTGTGTGTGTGTGTGTGTGTGCGTGTGTGTGCTGGGGCAGTTCAGTGTAACCCAGTGTGTGTCTGCTGGAGCAGTGCAGTGTAACCCTTCGTGTGTGTGTGTACTGGAGCACTGCAGTGTAACTGTGTGTGTGTGTGTGTGTGTGTGTGTGTGTGTGTCTGTGTCTGTGTGTCTGTGTGTCTGTGTGTGTACTGGAGCAGTGCAGTGTAACCCTGTGTGTGTACTGAATCAGTGCAGTGTAACCGTGTGTGTGTGTGTGTGTGTGTGTGTGTGTGTGTGTGTGTGTGTGTGTGCTGGAGCAGTTCAGTGTAACCCGTAATATGTGTGTACTGGAGCACTGCAGTGTAACTGTGTGTGTGTGTATGTGTGTGTGTGTGTGTGTGTGCTGGAGCAGTGCAGTGTAACCCTGTGTGTGGGTGTACTGGAGCAGTTCATTAACCGTGTGTGTGTGCTGGGGCAGTTCAGTGTAACCCAGTGTGTCTGCTGGATCAGTGCAGTGTGTGTACTGGGGCAGTGCAGTGTAACCCTGTGTGTGGGTGTACTGGAGCAGTGCAGTGTAACCGTGTGTGTGTGTGTGTGTGTGTGTGTGTGCTGAGGCAGTTCAGTGTAACCCAGTGTGTGTCTGCTGGAGCAGTGCAGTGTAACCGTGTGTGTGTGTGTGTGTGTGTGCACTGGAGCACTGCAGTGTAACATTGAGTGTGTGTGTGTGTGTGTGTGTGTGTGTGTGTGTGTGTGTGTGTGTGTACTGGAGCAGTTCAGTGTTATCCAGTGTGTGTCTGTTGGAGCAGTGCAGTGTAACCCTGTGTGTGTACTGGGGCAGTGCAGTGTAACCCTGTGTGTGGGTGTACTGGAGCAGTGCAGTGTAACTGTGTGTGTGTGTGTGTGTGTGTGTGTGTGTGTGTGTGTGTGTGTGCTGAGGCAGTTCAGTGTAACCCAGTGTGCGTCTGCTGGAGCAGTGCAGTGTAACCATGTGTGTGTGTGTATGTGCTGGAGCAGTTCAGTGTAACCCTGTAACGTGTGTGTACTGGAGCAGTGCAGTGTAACCCTGTGTGTGTGTGTGCGTGTGCGCGTGCGTGTTTGCATGTGTGTGTGTGTACTGGAGCAGTTCAGTGTAATCCAGCGTGTGTCTGCTGGAGCAGTGCAGTGTGACTCTGTGTGTGTACTGGGGCAGTGCAGTGTAACCCTGTGTGTGGGTGTATTGGAGCAGTGCAGTGTAACCGTGTGTGTGTGTGTGTGTGTGTGTGTGTGTGCTGAGGCAGTTCAGTGTAACCCAGTGTGTGTCTGCTGGAGCAGTGCAGTGTAACCGTGTGTGTGTGTGTGTGTGTGTGTGTGTGTGCTGGAGCAGTTCAAATTAACCCATAACGTGTGTGTACTGG
>NC_086449.1:28781039-28783539 GCF_028390025.1 Pseudophryne corroboree | reverse complement strand
GTGCGCGTGTGCGCGTGCATGTGTGTGTGTGCTGGGGCAGTTCAGTGTAACTCAGTGTGTGTCTGCTGGAGCAGTGCAGTGTAAGCATGTGTGTGTGTGTGTGTGTGTGTGTGTGTGTGTATACTGGAGCAGTTCAGTGTAATCCAGTGTGTGTCTGGTGGAGCAGTGCAGTGTAACCCTGTGTGTGTACTGGGGCAGTGCAGTGTAACCCTGTGTGTGGGTGTACTGGAGCAGTGCAGTGTAACCGTGTGTGTGTGTGTGTGTGTGTGTGTGCACACTGGAGCACTGCAGTGCAACAGTGTGTGTGTGTGTGTGTGTGTGTGTGTGTGTGTGTGTGTGTGTGTACTGGAGCAGTTCAGTGTTATCCAGTGTGTGTCTGCTGGAGCAGTGCAGTGTAACCCTGTGTGTGTACTGGGGCATTGCAGTGTAACCCTGTGTGTGGGTGTACTGGAGCAGTGCAGTGTAATCGTGTGTGTGTGTGTGTGTGTGTGTGTGTGCGCACTGGAGCACTGCAGTGTAACAGTGTGTGTGTGTGTGTGTGTGTGTGTGTGTGTGTGTGTGTACTGGAGCAGTTCAGTGTTATCCAGTGTGTGTCTGCTGGAGCAGTGCAGTGTAACCCTGTGTGTGTACTGGGGCAGTGCAGTGTAACCCTGTGTGTGGGTGTACTGGAGCAGTGCAGTGTAATCGTGTGTGTGTGTGTGTGTGTGTGTGTGTGCTGAGGCAGTTCAGTGTAACCCAGTGTGCGTCTGCTGGAGCAGTGCAGTGTAACCATGTGTGTGTGTGTGTATGTGCTGGAGCAGTTCAGTGTAACCATGTAACGTGTGTGTACTGGAGCAGTGCAGTGTAACCCTATGTGTGTGTGCGTGTGCGCGTGCATGTTTGCATGTGTGTGTGTGTACTGGAGCAGTTCAGTGTAATCCAGCGTGTGTCTGCTGGAGCAGTGCAGTGTGACTCTGTGTGTGTACTGGTGCAGTGCAGTGTAACCCTGTGTGTGGGTGTACTGGAGTAGTGCAGTGTAACCGTGTGTGTGTGTGTGTGTGTGTGTGTGTGTGCTGAGGCAGTTCAGTGTAACCCAGTGTGTGTCTGCTGGAGCAGTGCAGTGTAACCGTGTGTGTGTGTGTGTGTGTGTGTGTGTGTATGCTGGAGCAGTTCAAATTAACCCATAACGTATGTGTACTGGAGCAGTGCAGTGTAACCCTGAGTGTGTGCGCGTGTGCGCGTGCATGTGTGTGTGTGCTGGGGCAGTTCAGTGTAACTCAGTGTGTGTCTGCTGGAGCAGTGCAGTGTAAGCATGTGTGTGTGTGTGTGTGTGTGTGTGTGTGTGTGTGTGTGTGTGTGTGTATACTGGAGCAGTTCAGTGTAATCCAGTGTGTGTCTGGTGGAGCAGTGCAGTGTAACCCTGTGTGTGTACTGGGGCAGTGCAGTGTAACCCTGTGTGTGGGTGTACTGGAGCAGTGCAGTGTAACCGTGTGTGTGTGTGTGTGTGTGCACACTGGAGCACTGCAGTGCAACAGTGTGTGTGTGTGTGTGTGTGTGTGTGTGTGTGTGTGTGTGTGTGTGTGTACTGGAGCAGTTCAGTGTTATCCAGTGTGTGTCTGCTGGAGCAGTGCAGTGTAACCCTGTGTGTGTACTGGGGCAGTGCAGTGTAACCCTGTGTGTGGGTGTACTGGAGCAGTGCAGTGTAATCGTGTGTGTGTGTGTGTGTGTGTGTGTGTGCGCTGAGGCAGTTCAGTGTAACCCAGTGTATGTCTGCTGGAGCAGTGCAGTGTAACTGTGTGTGTGTGTGTGTGTGTGTGTGTGTGTGTGTGTGTGTGTGCTGGAGCAGTTCAGTGTAACCCGTAACGTGTGTGTACTGGAGCAGTGCAGTGTAACCATGTGTGTGTGTGTGTACTGGGGCAGTTCAGTGTAACCCGTAACATGTGTCTGCTGGAGCAGTGCAGTGTAGCCATGTGTGTGTGTGTGTGTGTGTGCTGGAGCAGTTCAGTGTAACCCGTAACATGTGTGTACTGGAGCAGTGCAGTGTAACTGTGTGTGTGTGTGTGTGTGTGTGTGTGTGTGTGTGTGTGCTGGGGCAGTTCAGTGTAACCCAATGTGTGTACTGGAGCAGTGCAGTGTATCTGTGTGTGTGTGTGTGTGTGTGTGTGTGTGTGTGCTGGGGCAGTTCAGTGTAATCCAGTATGTATCTGCTGGAGCAGTGCAGTGTAACCGTGTGTGTGTGTGTGTGTGTGTGTATGTGTGTGTGTGCTGGAGCAGTTCAGTCTAACCCGTAACGTGTGTGTACTGGAGCAGTGCAGTTTAACCGTGTGTGTGTGTGTGTGTGTGTGTGTGTGTGTGTGTGTGTACTGGGCAGTGTAACCCTGTGTGTGTGTGCACTGGAGCACTGCAGTGTAACCGTGTGTGTGTGTGTGTGTGTGTGTGTGTGTGTACTGGAGCAGTTCAGTGTAATCCAGTGTGTGTCTGCTGGAGCAGTGCAGTGTAACCCTGTGTGTGTACTGGGAGA